>NW_028248536.1:0-11315 GCF_964263255.1 Lissotriton vulgaris
AGGGGGGCTACAGTGCCCCTCTTAAAAATGCCGCAAGATGGGGTCCCAAATTGGCCTCAGAAGGGGGGACGCAAGGAACTTTCCAATTTGTTTTACTTTTCTTTTTTTTTAAAGCAGGCCCCTGGGGGATGGGGTCTCCAGGGCCTCAAATAATTTAAAAGGAGGGGGGCTACACAGCCGCCCTTGATTAAAAAATAAATACATAAAAAATCCAGCAGTGCATTGCGGGCGCGCAAGTTATAGTTAGCTGAAGTAACTATAACGGGGAAATTTCATTGGTTTTATATGAGTAAAATGTCTAGTTAACTATAACATGTGTCAAACCTATGTTTTTTTCAGTGAATTTCATAGGTTTTTTGAATGCTACTTCCTAACTATAACAGGTTTAAAACCTATGTTTTTTTCAGTGAATTTCATAGGTTTTTTACATGCTAATTTTGAACTATATCGTGAATGCAACCTATAGTTTTGTCAATGAATTTCTGCAAATATTTTTTTCGGAAAGAAACTGTTTTCTTTACTGTCAGAGTTGTATAGAGACTCCTTGTAAAGCGCTAGTGGATTAGAAAGTCTCTACCTTGCCTTATTTTGAACGTATTGAAATTTGTCAGTAAATGGAGATCGCCTTTGTAAACTTTCGTGCGCCACCCAGAGCGCGCACCCTCTGCACCTTGCCTTATTTTGAACGTATTGAAATTTATCAGTAAATGGAGATCGCCTTTCTAAACTTTAGTGCGCTACCGGGTGTGCGCACCCTCCTATATATTTCGAGAAAACATTGCAATTCCAACTCATTGAGTTTCTTCATAGACCCCTCAAAGAAGTTATAGTACGTCAAAGAGACTGTACCTAGCCTTCTTTTTTATTGTTATGAAACTTTTCAGTAAATGGAGCTGAACGTCTTTTTAAACTTTCGTGCGTGACCGGATGCACACACCCCGGTATTTTTTCAAAAACATAAAAGGTTCTATACTTTAACAATTGTGTGCTTGAATCCCCCTCAGAAGATGTTCAAAATCAGGATGTATTTAGGTTTACTCCTTTTCACGTTTTCAAACTTCAGTGAATTAGACCGCTACTTCCAAATGACGTACGTGACCAGATACTGTCACCGCGTATACGTCCTGATACGCGCATGTGAAGTCATGTGACTTGAAAACAACATTTCCAATTGCTTCTTAGTAGTTTCTGTTCTGGAATTTTCACGGATCCCATCCACCTACCTCCCTCAGCACGTACACGTCCTAATGCGCGTATGTGAAGTCATGTGACTCGAAAACAACACTTCCAATTGGTTCTTAGTAGTTTCTATTCTGGAATTTTCACGGACCACTCCGCCCACTTCCCTCACTATCTTTTGTATTCTCAAGGGAGAACAACGTTTTACATCTTTCTGAAGACTTTGGTGAAATGGCTGCCGCACCGAATTCATCTTCCGAATCTGAAGAAAATGATCGACTACCTTTAAGAAAAAAGAAGGAATCTTTCATCTGGCAATTTTTCACTTATCCTAAGGATCAAAAAAAAGTGAATGCGCCAAAAGTAACTTGCACAATATGTGACGCAGTTCTTTCAAGAGGAAATCCGTCTAAAAAGTATTCCTTTTCCATACATACCATGATGAGGCATGTGAGACAAGTGCATCCTGAGAAATTTGCACAGGCATCGACAAGAGCCCTGGCCACGCAACTATCATCAGAGGTGGCCAGCACATCTTCTGGTCGACGACCTGTATCTCCATCCAGTGCAGAGCTGGACTTGAGACCATATTTGGCAAAAGTGCATATGAAATGCAACAAGTGTGGAGAAATTCTTCTGTACGGAGAGCAGAGCCTCACTCTTATTAAAATAAAAATTGAGACTCATCAATGCTCCAACAAAAGATAATTTTTTTCATTTCATTTTGATCCTGTGTCACAGTTTTACAGTTCAAAATGTCGGTGCAAGTTTTAAAAATCAAAAACAATATAACACTTGTTAAAAAAAAAAAAAGTTATTTTCAGAACTAACTCATTGTATCAAAAAGAGCTCTATTCACAAGCTGAAGTATCGACGCTTTTTCCAGGACAATTATGCAAAAAAGCGACGATACTTGGGACATATTATGAAGGAGACGTAATACATTATCGTCGGTTTCATCGACAGGACACTGCCGATAAAACGACGATAATAGCCTTCATAATATGATCTATGAATTGCAACCGAAACCTACGTTAGTTGTCTTTACATCTAACATTAGATTCGATTGCAATTCATAGAGCATATTATCAACGCCGTTATCACCGCCCATTGAAGTTCTGTGTCAGTCTCATTACCACTTAGTAAATGAAAATAAGCACTGAAGAATATTCAAGTATGTAGTACTCCTCCTGCTACAGCATACAGAATAGATTGTGTTAGGTATAAAAAAGTGAAACACCCACGCTACAATCATATAGAACACTTACTTTAAAGAAACCTGTGAATAAGTTTAAAAGATCAGGTTAACCTTCTTTTACTCTCTCATCATTCTTGAACATAAGTATTTACAATACTATATTGAACAATGCCATGGTTGCTGCTTTTTTATTTTAAGAATCTTGCAATCATTCGCAAAGCCAATAGTCATGGCTTCTCTTTCCTGACAAAAAACTTGCAATATTACATATCTACATAGAAAGACAGAAAAAACATAACATTACAGAGGCCCAACACTCTGCTAAGCGCAGATTTTTAACCTATGGGGCAGATTTATGTTAACTGGCGCATCCCCAGGGATGCACCAGTTAATGTGCGCCACAGTACGCCACTGCTCCGCCACCCATGGTGCTCCACATTTATAATGTGGCGCACCATGGTGCAAAAACAGCACAGATGCGTAACGCATCTGTGCCGGAAAGGTGGTACATTGCTAGAGATGCGTCGCAAGTGTGACGCAGCTCCAGCAAGGCTCGGGGGTGCCCCATATTCACAATGTTGCGTCAAGACCTACGCCTGCTTGAAGCACATGCAGGGTTTTGAAGCAGCATTGGCCTGAAAGTGACTAGGTGAAATCTCATAGATTTCACTCAGCCACTTTCAGGAGGCGTTCCTGCATAGGAACGCCCCCCCCTGCACAGGAACACTTCCTTATGGTGCAGGGCTTTACAACGTGACGTATCTCCTAGATGCATCACGTTGTAAATATGGCGTATTGTTTGTACCGTCATTGCATCAAATAAAGTGACGGAATTGTGGTGCAAAGAGACGCAAGGGCATCATAAATCTGCCCCTATGTGTTTTAAAGTGCCCTCTAAATTACAACCAACACTCTCTTTGAAGAGACCGCCCAGTTTTTTTAACACCTCTTAACTCCTCCCATGCTCATGACAGAGCCGCTCCGTCATAAGCATCGCCTGAGCTGTCCTCATGACGGAGCGGTTCTGTCATGGCCCTGCCGCTGCGCTTGCGCAGCACTGATTTTGCGCCTGCGTGGCGCGTTCTATTGACTGAGCGGGGCCATGACGGAACCGCTCTGTCATGAGCACGCCTCAACCGCGGCTCGTGAAGGAGTGCCTCCATCATGAGCATGTGAGCGCCACTCAGCCCCCCACCCCCCTAACGCTGAGGCGGAATTGCCACCGCAGCAAAGGAGTTAAAGTCCTGGAAAGAACACCATTTAACATTTAATATCATTTACCACCAATGTTTTCATATATCAGTGTTGCTGAACTCACTCAGTGAAATGTCGCTGATTTCATTAAATCACTTTTAAGGCACTCCTTATGACAATGCACCCAATCCTGTGTGGAAGTGCTTATATTAAACATGACACTGGTATAACCAGGATAGACAAAGAAATGACACAGTGATGGAAAAGTTTCTTTATTTTTTATACTTACCTAAGAAATAGTAACAAAGTAAAAGTAAATTTCTTTTAAAAACATAGTATCTGTGGAAGTAAAGTAAAAATAAGATTATAATGTACATTTCATAAAACAAAAAAAGTAGGAGTGAATGAAACAGAAAGTAAAAGAAAAAAAGACCAAGGGAGAGAGAAAGAGACAGAGACAGAATGTCTAGTATATAAATCAATAAGTAACATAATTAATTGAAAGAGATAATAGCACTGAAGGAATGAGTGTTTAAACGAAAGTTAAGTAAGGGAGAAAATAAAAGTATGATCAGTAATAGTACACGAAGTAAACAGTCTCTTAAAGAAACACAGTAAGAGTACAGGAATATCTTAAGGAGATAAATAAAATAAAGGAAAAACAGTTAGAGAAACAGAGTGAAAAAGGGTGAGTAACAGAAAGTAAACGGAGTACAAATAGACAAGCACTGCAAGACACATATAAATAGAAATAAAGTAGGGTAAGAGAAGTAAAGTATGGGCCTTATTTATGAAGGCCTTGCGCCGCCCATGCGTCCCTTTTAACATGGCATAAATTGGTGCATCGGTTGCGCAAGGCTTTCATAAATGAGGCCCTTTACATTTAAGTGTAAGAATTGAGCATAATTAATGAAAGCAAAGTAAGGGAACAAATATTAGATACAGTAACACAAACAAATTAAGATTCTAGAAACAAAGGTGATGCAAGGTCAATAAAGGTGAGTCACCATGAGACAACAGTAGAAACAAACTGAAGAGATAGATAGACTGAATAAGATAGTGACAGAAAAGATGTTACAGAAACAGGAAAAAAATTAAACAACACAAAATGTGAATGAGTTAAACGGAATAAGTGTGACTAAACAGTACTGAGAAAGGAAGGAGATCAAAACAATAAGGATAAGAGAGAGGCACACAAAACTCTCGGATGTTATTAGTTGTACTTACCTTATAAATGTAATATCTGAGGAAGACAGTAAAAAAATCTGTTATAATACATATTTCTAAATCCAATGTAACAAAATAACTTAAACAACATATTACATGGTTTATTTTTGCTGTCCTCAGAATACATTGATTTTCACTATAAACAGTGATTTCAATATTAATCATGATGTAAAAGCGGGGAAAATCAAAATGATTGTGAGTAAAAAACCCATACAAGATCTCCATACATAATATAAATACCTGAAAAAAACATGTCTTAAACGTTTTTCTCTAATTCGCAATTTCTTCAGTAAGCACAGTACATCTTAAAACAGTTACAAACTAATTAAACTATATCACCTATTTTTAAATATATCTCAACAAAGCCCCGCGCAAGTATCTTCTTTAAAAATCTATCTTAAGTACACACTTTCTTCTCTCATACCTTTCCGCGTGGCCAAATAGTATAAGTTAACTCGTTATCTTTTAAATACCTCTCAAAAAACTTGTGTCCATATATGTTCTAAAATAATTATCTGAAGTACTCATTTTCTTGTCTCATATTTTTCCGCGTGGCCAAATACTATGAGTTAAGTAGTAATTTTCTGAAATTTCTTAATCTTAGTCTTATCTATTCTTTTCTGAATCTTTCCAGTTAAAAATTGTAACGTGTTCTGTACCATCAAACATTAAGTAAACTTGTACCTGATGCTATCACTATGCCAAATACAAATTTCATTTCTAGATTTGCACACCCTCAGTCACATTATATTTCTAAACAACAGAGTTTCATATCTTTACAGTATTATTCTTCCTACACCAAGTCATTTTACTGAAATTTGGGTTGCAAAAATAGCAGATAAGAGTTAGTTAAGTCAAAAGGCAAACGTTTCTTAAAAGTCAATTGACTATCATTGCAAAGAGTCCAGCCTGTTGCACACTTCAAATAAGCTGTGTAATGTCCTGATGATGTTGAAGGCTCTTCATGAAAAATAATGGCTACAGTTACAAATGTTCTTCTAGAAATAGATACTTGAGAAGCCACAAAATTTTTCATTAAAGTTGACAATTTACTCCCATCAGCTCTACATCGGTGAAACATTAAAATTACATATTGTCCATTTCTGTAGAAAAATAAAGTTGATAACATTTCAGACTTACATTGAGAACAGACCATGTTCTGATGCGCATCTTTAACTAGTTTATTAAAAGACACTTCTTTACAGTCTGGTAATGTTAAATATATAAATCTTTCACTGTGTATATTAGTAATACTTGAAAATGAGCAATTATCATACTTAAGTTCCCATTTATAAGAAAGGCCAAAAAGACTATCAATATCTACACCTTCATCTTCCAAAACTGTAAACATATACCTAATAAATTTCTGACAATCTTGCTGAATATTCTGAGAAAATTGATTTAGTCCTGCACATATGTCTAAAACATTCCTTAGTTCTGAAACACTTGCTACTTCACTATCACCACTGCTACATTTTTCAAATACAGAATTTAATGAACAACAAAATGTTTGCTCCCGATTTTGTACAATCTGTTGCTTAACATTTTTTAGAAAAAAAACAACATTAACTACTACATTTGCATAACAGTTGACACCAGACCTGTTTTCAAACTTAAATCCAACAATCTCTTCAATACTAACCTTTGACTTACGCCTACCAACGACAGCTACATCTTTTTTTCTTTGTTTCTCGACTACTTCGGTACATTTTCCTCATTTCTCCTTTTCTGACCAACTATACGCCATTCAATTAAAGGATATTGAGGTAAACTTGGAGCATATTCTCTTCTTAACCTATTATACTCCTTCACACAATTTAAATCTGCGCTAATCTTTGTCTCATCAAAATCAATTAGATAAAGTCCACATAAAGTTCTAACTTGAGATAAAGCAACATACGCCATACCCTCTTTGAATACAGTGCTTCCAATATTTACCAAAGCACAATCTACACTTAAACCTTGAGATTTGTGAATAGTCACTGCATATGCCAAACAAATTGGAAATTGCTTCCGATGGACATATAAGTCTTTCACAAGCAAAAAACGAGTTGAACAGCGACTAATTTGTTGAACTTCCTCAATTCCATCAAATTTTATTCTTAAAAATTCAATCTCATCTCTTTTTGTGTAATTGACAAAACCAACAACATTACCCATTGCTCCATTTACCAATCCTCTTTCTACATGTAAATTTCTCCTTAAAATTATCAGACAATTTAAACATACATACAGATTTTTCTCTAAACCAGCAGTTTTAGATATAGTTTTCTGAAGAGAATCCAATTTTAACTTCAACTTTTCAGACACAACAATAGTACTACCTTCATGCTCTATTCTATCTTTAGCTTCCAGTTTCTTAATTTCTTGATTTTTCAAATTCAACATTTTCTCATTAAAAACTGAACATTCTTTGAGAGTTGGCAACAAGCATATCACTGACTTATCTGCTACCTCTTTACTATATATTTTCTCAGGTACATTATCTTCATTAGGAAACAGCTTGGAAAGTAATCGTGTTCGTAGAGTGTCTTTCGCATCTTCAGTTAGTTTTCCAATCCTTATATCTTGAAGAATATTTCCATATTTAGTATCCTTTGCCTGTCGCATATTTTGAATCAGTTCAGTATATTTGAAATGTGACCATATATTAACATTTCCAATACTGCCCAGGCACTTTCTGGTCTCCTCATGCGTAAGAGTTTCAAATACAGGTTGTCCTTTCACAGGAGTTAGCTGCAGTAGATCTCCAAAAACTATGACATGTTTACCTCCAAATAACACATCATACTCTGTCTTAAGTATCTGTTGCATTCTTGAATGCACCAAAGCAAGCATTAAATTGGATACCATGCTTACCTCATCAATAATAAGAAGTTTCATTTTTTAATGACTCTAGAAACTTCAAAACAAGCTTCTCCAGATAGCTTGTGATATTGTAATTTATTTTCATGTTCAACTGGCAGCATCAGTAAACGATGTAAAGTAATACCTTTAATATTATGTGCTGCCAATCCAGTTGGAGCAGTAACAACACACAACAGTGTTGACTGAGTTCTTTGCTGTAGATATGTAGTAATTCCTTTAATTAGGAAACTTTTACCAGTTCCAGCTTCTCCACTTACATATAGTCGAATAGGTTCAAATGACATACATGAACAATCTTTTTTCTCATGACGAAAGCCATGCTCAATGTGCTCTGTCACTTCATCATATATCTGTCTTTGCTTAAGATTAAATTGCTTCTTTAATTCTTCTAAGTTTATTACTTCCTCTTGACCTTGCTGCATTGCTCTTTCCACCTCATCCATGGCAGTGGCTGCTTCATTTTGGATAATTGGTTGTCCCAGTGTATCTTGACTTAATGAAGCCGAACTTTGACTACCTTGTGAACTATCTCTAGCAATCTTCGCTGCAATTGTTGCTTCTTGCTCTATTTCATTATTCAACATTTAGAGATAATTACTAAAAACAGGACATTCATTACTACTTTTAGATGCGTTGAATGAATCTTCATAACTATCAAAGTCACCATGTAGTTCCTCTTCTGTACGCCATGGTTTAAAGAGTTGCAAAAGAGCAAAATAATAAAATTCTCTTTTGTCAGGTGTATCGCAACTCAGTTTTCGATGATTAATCAAGTGTCCTTTTCTTTGTTTCACCAGACATCCTTCATGTCCAATTACAGCGTGTACACCTTTATCAATATTCTCTGTAATATTCCTTTTAAAAGTGTAGTTTTGAAGTATTTCATAAAGACAAATGTTTTCAAGCAGAGTACTTCTATTTGGATAGTATGTATCCAACATATTTGTTTTCAGAATGTCTGTACTGTTTGGTTCTTTCTGGGCTAAATATTCAATTTCTTGCACAGGTTTCAGAACACGGTTTTGTGTTTCTGCAAGACCCAAACTCACCCAGAGAATAGTCCTTGATTTTGCATAAAGACTTGCTGATGATAACCGATCACAACATTCATATGCTCCAATTTCTCGATGAGACAACATCTTCAAACTGTACGTATACAATTTCTTGCTTAGGCTCTTTTCATGAGAAATGTCTTCCCACATCTCCTTCAGTTCCGTCTTTTCTGATTTTGTGATGTAAGACGTTACATATCGAGCCACAGCAATAGAGTTGTCTGCAACATATTGTATGCCCATGTTAGCATTCCACATGGACAAAATGACTGGGTTATAGTCATTTATATATTTGGATTCTTCACCTCTTCTTAAATTGTACTTATTTTTAGGTGACCTTCTTCTGATGTTATGTCACAAGGATGACATCAAATTGTTGACTCTTCCTTTTGAAAGTACTGGTCGTGCAAATCCAAAACGACATTTGGTGTAGAATTTACTCTTTCATTAGAATTTTCGCCGACAATATTTTCCAAAACGATGACTTTGAAAGCGTAACACTTTTCCTCTTAAGTCCTTATCAGTTGTACTATTAGGTATGTCACAAGTGGCATACTGTTCAATAAAAGACAGTACAGTCTCATCCGAGTCTGTTCCAAATTTAGGAGCATCCTTGATCCATAACAGCATATGAATATGAGGAGCACCTCTTGCTTGATATTCTTTTCTCCAAAAGAAATCCAGTACTTCACCAAGAGGCGGATTTTTCTTGTTTGTAATAAAAGACATCATAGCTTCAAATCTATGATTTAAATATCTGCAAACATTAACCGGATCTAATGAACACAGTTCTCCAGGTGAAACCATGTAGGTGCTCCTAAGTTTCTAAGCATGCACTTCAAATCTCCATGACGACGGTACCAATACTCATTAGTACCACGCTGACAAGCCATTAAATTAATTAGGTGTGAATCCAAAACACTATCTTTCTGTTGCACTTTATCCATAAATTCCTTTGCTGAAATATATTACAGATGAACTCCACTTTTTAAGATATGGTTTACTGCATAAGACAGACCAGATAAGTCACTCTCAAACAGAAGATGAAACAAATATGGAATGCATTGGCGAAACCCCGGATCTTCTGCATATAATCTTGTTGTCCGGTACTCAGATGCAGGAATCTGCATAGGTCGATCATCATATCGTGTAACCTTCACCCGTAGGGAATAACTGTGGAAAACAACGACCTTCCAAACTTTCTTCCCATACACTAATAGGATTTCCTTTTGCTTTTTTCATCTGAAATAATTCAATAGCATTCCCTATTGCTTCTTTGGAATGCAGTGGATGAACACTGTAATGCTCATAAATTTCTTCACTTCTAGATAAGTCAACTTTTTCAATTTGTCCAATAGACAAATCACTGTCCTCATCTTCACTTACTTCTTCTTCTACGCATACATCTTTATAGTACTTATTATTTTGGACTAAATACAACGTTGCCTTTTTGACTTTTCTAACATCCACTAAATCTTGCCAGATTTTCTTACTCTTTGTAGGTACACCATTAACTAGAATAACTAGAGGTTCCTCTTCTACATTTTCAACACCAATTGTTTCCATATTTTTTTTTAAATCAAGTGGCAAATATACAACTCTACCCTTTAATCCTCTTTGTAAATCTGAAGGATTTAATTTGCCAGTCTTAGGCTCCATATGAACAATAGCCTGAAAAGGATGTACACATTGAATCAGAATAGTCTCATAAGTATTTAAATACATCAGTTCTGATGGAATATTTATCAACTCAAGATTATTATGGACAGCTCTAGCAGGCATTCTATTTTCATTTCATTTATTATAACAATATTTACAAATACTTTGCTCAAAACCCAAATCAAAACAGTTTTCCACCAACAAATAAGTTGCAAAATCTTTCCATTGACTATTACTTTCATCTTCACTTTTTAAATATAAATCAACTAACCTAGTTTGAGTTTTGTTGATGGTGGCTGTGCACCAGCTTGTCTCTCAGACTGGTAGCCCGTCTGAATGTTACTTCCGGATGTTTTCCCATTATTTTGCCGGCAATATCATCTAAATGTAGAATTTTCCAATTCTTTCTTAAGATATTTATGATCTGTTTTGATTCTCTTGAATGATCCATGATGAGTCTCACCTGTTGTTTTTCAGGCTGCATTTCATCTTTCTTTTTAGGTTTTGTTTGGAGGATTTCTTCTCTCTTCTTTTTTTTGGTGAATTTTTAAGATTACGTCGCATATGTTCTCAAGATAAAGAATGGACAACCAACAGTTGCGACATGGCAAAAAGATTCAAACGACGAGGATACAAACAAGGAGTCATTACAAAATGCTGGGCAAGAGCAAACAAAAAAATGGGAAAATAATGGGAAAACATCCGGAAGTAACATTCAGACGGGCTACCAGTCTGAAAGACAAGCTGGTGCACAGCCACCATCAACATCCAGGCAAAAAGAAAAAAGGCATCCAGTGGTTGAAAAGTAAAGGCTTTATAAAATGTCAACAGAGCAAAGTATGTCAGATTGCCATGAACAAAACGGAAGTAACATTACCCAATAAAAAATCTTGGATAATCAAACAACTGATAAACTGCAAAACTGATCGTGTGAATAA